>NC_133378.1:40595951-40639253 GCF_049309525.1 Garra rufa
GACAATTATTGTTATTTTTAGTATCCTTAAGATTAAATACTTACTTTTTATTAAAAATTTAAATTAGTTTATTATCATAAATATTTTTTTCTTTATATAATAAAATTGTTTTAAAAATTGAATTATTATAAATAATAATTTAAATTGAATAAATAATTTTAATTAAATTGTATTTAATATAATTAATATATTTTACATCTATCAGTTGGATTTCCTTTGCAAAATCACCGCTTTTCACTCTTAACATCTGACTTGATCAAAATATTTACAAATGATAGTTGTTTAAAGAAAATGAAGCCCATTTTTAGCTTTTTTATTATTAAACACATTGAACCTTCTAAATCTCAATACCATAATGCAAAGATTACATTTTCATTACCATAATGCGATTATGAAAATTGTGTTGTCAGAACACGCTATTTATATTTATACAATATCCTGTCAGAAATATTATTATTTAAAATATTAATATTTAATTTAAATTATTTATGAATTACTTTTTAAAATATTTTACTTTTTAACAGCATAAACTCAGTATTTTATTATCAGTGTTATTTTTAGTATCCTCGAGATAAAATGTTTACTTTTTTATTAATATTTTAAATGTGTTTATTTTTCATAAATCTTTTTTAGTTTATTTATACAACAGCATAAATTCAGTATAGTAAATACTATAATCATTTACTTTTAGTATTGCATATATTTCTAAAACTACAGTTAATAAAGTGCAATACTAAAATTATGATTATAGTACTTACTGTAATGAATGTATCCTTTTTTTATAAATGATAAAAAACAATTTTTTAAAAAATACTTTTGAAAATAAACTAATTTTACATTTTAAACAAAAGTAAATATTTTATCTCAAGGATACTAAAAATAACACTGCTTGTCATTACCAGATTAAAAAATATATATTTTAAATGATATTTTCAATTAATTCGCATGTTTTCAATGCATTTATTTCTAAAAGTACAGTTAATACAGTAAAAATTTTTAGCTCATAGCTGTTATTTTTAGTATCATTGAGATAAAATATTTACTTTATATTAATATTTTAAATAAGTTTATTTTCATAAATCTTTTTTTTCTTTAATTTTTTAAATAGTTTTTATTATAAAGCAGTATAAATTCAGTATAGTAAGTTCTATAATCATATACTTTTAGTGTTGCACTTTATTAACTGTATTTTTAGAAATATATTTATTGAAAACATATGAGTTAATTTTAGATTTTAGTCATTTAAAATACTTTTTTTTTTTACCTGGTAATGACAATAAGTGTTAATTTTAGTATCCTTGAGATAAAATATTTACTTTTTATTCATATTTTTAATTAGTTTATTTTCATAAATCTTTTTTTCTTCATAGAAATAAAATTTGTTTAAAAAATTATATTATAATAATAAATTATAATTTAAATTACGTAAATTATATTTAATATTATTAATATAATTTAATATTTTTTAAAACAAATTTTATTTATATGAAGAAAAAAAGATTTTTATATTTATGCTTTCATTTTAATTTCAGATGAAGTTTTAGGGATGTCGTCTATGTAGTTATTATTATTATTATTTTTTTTCAGTTTTAAATATTTTCATACATGAAGGTAAACTAAATGAAAAGAGGACTAGCTAGATGAAAGAAAAAAGTTTTAGTTAATTTTATTTCAAGGCTTTTTAATGTTTTTACTTTTTTACCGTTTTACTTTTGTTAACTATAATAACCATTATAATTTTTTTTAATTATTATTATTTTTAAAAAAAACAATAAACCATTATTACTGATCCCAAACTTTTGAGCGGCAGTGTGTTTTTAAAATCATATTAGATAAAGTTTAGTTAGTTACCCTTAAAGGAGTGCGGGACACAACCTAACACTTTTTGAATTTCGCGGTTTATGTAAATCCACGTTATCCACATTATTTTCACACTTATCTAGTACAAATATATCGCTTTGTTTCATATTTACAGTGTATACGCTTTTCGTTATTTACCTCAAAAGAAAGGAAATTAAACGTGACAACATGCCCCGTAGGCGGGGTACATTGTAACATCTGAGGGGCACGTTGTAACACGACAATATGACAGCTTAAAATGTTATCTGATCGAACGAAAAAAAAATTGTCAAGAAAATACATTCAAATTAAGTAATGACGTTTTTTTTTTTATAAAAAAATAATCTAATTTTGGAGTTTGACAATGGACATATCACAACAATGAAATAATTAATTCTGAACATTAAACATTGATTGTCAGCCTTTATTCACCTGTTTCTTGTGGTTTCTTATCAAAATCCTTAGAAGTAAATACTGTAAATTGCATCACTAATGTCATAGAATAGCATAGTTTAATAACAGCGGGGCATATTGTCACACAGTGTTACAATGTTCCCCATCTGCGCCACTGGAATATAATACAGGTCAGTGTCTTTTGCTGGTTTGCGAAGCATTAATAAACTATCTAAACTGATAAATAACTGATTGGAGATTAAAATAAAAGCAGTTTTGTCTAATTTTAAATGAATACTAAAAACTGAAATGAAAAGTATACTTCAGCCAGAAATGTACTTTTACTATGGTAAAATAAATATTCAGCGATATCTTCAAAAGGCTTTTGAATTTTGGCGCTCTTTTTTTTTCTCTGCAAAGTGTTGCCATGGCAACTCGTAAATACCGTAAATTTGGTTATGCTAGCATGTGTGGAAATATTTAAACCACGTGTGTGACAATTAACCCCGCATTAGTTTGTGCCCCGCTCTACCCTATACAATGTTTGTGTGAGTGATAGATAGCTGGCGTGCTCCTCATCAGAGTTCGTCAGGTGAGTTTGATCATTAATTTGTGTATTTGAGCTGCTTGTGTAAGTGTGCGTGACTGCAGACATTTATTTCCTCATTTGAACTCATGAAATGATTTTATATCTGTGTCAATCAGACACATGAGCTCCAGCGATTCCTCACCCAATAAATCAGCTGAGCTCATGAATAAGAATTATGTCAGTTTACTTTAGTCTAGCAGGTTAATGTGAGGCCTTGATGTGGTCAATTACTAAAGAATTGTCTTCCAAAAAGAAACTGCATTTCCCAACAGCTTCAAATGAGGCTCATCCAGTTAGCATCCCATCGGTGTTTGGCTTTATCTTGTTTTATGTGATCATGTGATGGTAAAGAAAACATGGTGATGATAATTTTGAAGTAATTCTGTTATTTTTCTCTAGTGGTATCATGAGACCAGGACTGAATGCCATATTAGGAGCCACTGGGAGCGGGAAATCATCGTAAGAGCTGTCTTTTTATGCTTTTTGTTTTTTATTTTTATTCCATCCGTCTGTCTATCTGTCTATGTATGTATGTATGTATGTATGTGTATGTATGTATATATATATATATATATATATATATATATATATATATATATGTATATGTGTTTCTGTTACAGCAAATCAGCATATTATAATATTTCTGAAGGATCATGTGACACTGAAGTAATGATGCTGAAAATTCAGTTTTGATCACAGTAATAAATTACCTTTTAAAATATATCCAAATAGAAAACATTTATCTAAATATATTATCAAATTTGATGGTTTTTGCTGTACTTTAGATCAAATAAATGCAGGCTTGGTGAGCAGAAGAGACTTAAAAAAATTTTTTGACTGTTCATGTAATAATAAAATGAATTAATAAATTAATTTAAAATATTAAATATATTTAAAACAAATATTTTTTATGTATAAATTTTTAATGTTTCGTATGATGTTTGTGTTTTCCTGAAGGTTTCTGGACGTTCTGGCCGCTCGTAAGGATCCTGCTGGTCTCTCTGGAGAGGTTCTTATAGACGGAGCTCCACAACCTCCAAACTTCAAATGTCTGTCTGGATACGTAGTGCAGGTAGAAACCACACAAACACTCATTTACCACATTTCCTTTCCTCTGTTAGTCAGTGTTGGGGAAAGTTACTTTTAAAAGTAATGTATTACAATATTGAGTTACTCCCTAAAAAAGTAACCAATTACGTTACGTAGTTACTTTTTATGGAAAGTAATGCGTTATGTTATTTTTGCGTTACTTTTTAAATCTGGGAAGGGGCTTGCTTGTTTGTTTTTAATATAAAAAGTTCTATTTTTGGCAATTGAAAATGCCTTTTCACACCAAAAGCCTCAGGCTTAGAGAAAGTAAATTGACGTCTGTGCAGTAGACCGCAGAAGAAAAAAATGTCAACTTTTCAGCAAAAAAAAGGAAAACAAATGTTAGATTATCTTGAGTGATTTTTGCTTATTAATATGGATGAATTGGATCATCGAAGGTCAGCAGCAAAGACATCGGTTAATAAAATGGGATTAAATACATGAAGGATTTTTGCATTATTTCACATATTTAGTTTTTGCAGCTTTGGATTGAATTTCACAGTTTTTATTAATTTGTGAGGAATACTGTATGTTTTTTTTAGTGAGTGAGATGAATGAATGCATGTTCACATTTATTCTAGAACTAAAGTAACATCTCACAATTTCTCTCAACATGGGGACAGGAGAGCTTTTAATCAATAAATGGGGTGGGGGGTAACTGTTACTTTTTTTTAATTTTTTATTTTTTTTTAAAGTAAAGATATTTTCTTGTCAATTAAAAAGTAATTCGTTACTTTACTAGTTACTTGGAAAAAGTAATATTATTATGTAACTTGCGTTACTTGTAATGCGTTACCGCCAACACTGCTGTTAGTAAAAGGAAAGTAGCAGCACATTCTCCTCAACAATGCTAATGTGAGGAATCACTCACATCTGGAGCACAAACTCTAAAAACTGACTTTATTAGTTACGTATCATAAATAAGGGAATTGTGGGATCGCTGACTAAGATTAAAAGAGCTGGACTTGAATACAGTTTAGCACAGTCCATACAGTTTGTTTTTTCTTCAGGAGTCTGGATTCCTCCAGTGATTGTTTAATCTAATCTCAGATCACACCGGTTGTATCATGAGACACTCTGCTTTCTTCAAAGAGGACGTTTACTAAACGTGTGTTTAGAAAGCGCTCTGTCGTGATTTAAACACATGAATCATTCTGAAAATCAGGCTTGGTGTGTTTTTTGCAGGATGATGTGGTCATGGGGACACTGACGGTTCGAGAGAATCTGCGTTTCTCAGCGGCTTTACGGCTTCCGAAGACAATCCCTCAAAAAGAAAAAGATGAGAGGGTTGAGAAACTCATTCAGGAGCTGGGATTGAGCAAAGTGGCCGATTCACGGGTAACAAACCAAACAGGTTCATCTGACTGACTGCATTTGCAATCATTACAGACTATTGCTGATGCTTCATTACATGGTTAATAATTATTATAGAAGATGTTAAAAACCCTATCTAGTCTGATTTTCCATTTGAGGACATCCGCACACGTCATTAAATACACTTTGCTATACTAGTAGGATATGGCAAGCCGTTTTAGCATTCTATCCTTGTTTGGTTACGCTCAACACGTCACATTGTTATCACTCAGACAGACAGACGATTAACCATGATGGCGGCAGTTTGCACATTATTTCAAATATATGTCTTATGTCTAAAACCATTCCTTCATTATTGTAATTATTGTTGAAAATAGTCGATCCGGAAGCTCACAATGTGTTGAACTATAGATCTGCTATTTTCACAACTTATAAGTGACACTACCCAACAGCAAAATACTTACTGACCTACATTAATTTGTTAAAAGACTACTTTTCCCCCCTTTTTTTTTTTTTTTTTGACTAAAACTGGACTAAAACCTTTATGACATTTCGTCGACTAAAATTGGACTAAAACTATCACATATAGAAGTGACTAAAATGTGACTAAAACTAATAAGCATTTTAGTCCAAAAGACTAAGACTAAATCTAAGATGGTTGTCAAAAACAACACTGGTATCAGCCAAAAAAATCTTATCGGTGAATCCCTATTATTAGGTCATTATAGGATGGGACTTGCACTTATGGCTGCTCTGGTTGGCTGGTTTTACAGGTGGGCACGCAGCTGATTCGTGGCATTTCAGGCGGAGAGAGGAAGAGGACAAACATCGGCATGGAGCTGATCATTAATCCGCCTGTGCTTTTCCTGGATGAACCGACCACCGGCCTGGACGCCAGTACGGCCAACTCTGTCCTCATGCTGCTCAAGAGGTGCGTTTATACATGGGGTGTCCTACGAAACCGGTCATATTCCACACCTAAATCACAAGAAAGACATGTTCATTTGTCTTTACTTAAAAGTGTGTATCAGTTTTTTCTATCCCACTCATCAAAAAAAAAACACTAGGTATTTGTGACACAATAGACTTGACATGAAAAGATATTGTGTATTATAGTTCATTGATTGTTAACATCTCAAAAAATGTGTTTTAGGGTTTTATGACCCTTTAAACATAACTTTTTTTTTTTTTTGGCTTTTTTGAAAATATGACACTGACATTGTTGAGAGTGGCATTCTGTGTTATAACCATCCCATGTGTTTAACCTGTGTTTTTTTTCAGAATGGCGAACAGCGGTCGCACCATCATCTTGTCCATCCATCAGCCGCGCTACTCCATCTACCGGCTGTTTGACAGCCTCACGCTGCTGGTGGGAGGAAGAATGGTGTATCATGGGCCGGCTCCGGACGCCCTAAACTACTTCAGTCAGATCGGTATGAAAACAAACACACACCCGAGAAAATGCACTCAGGTTCTGATACTGGTTTGTGTGTGTGTCAGGATACACCTGTGAACCTCATAACAACCCTGCTGATTTCTTCCTGGATGTCATCAATGGAGACTCCACCGCCGTCGCTCTCAACAATATTTACGACAATGAAGGTACAGCAGTTTTTCTTCAGTATGATTGCAGTATAACAGCCACTTTGCATTTACTTTTGATCAAGAACCAAATGCTTAGACAGGAAGGGTAATGATGTGTAATGTTCATTTTTAAATGTATGTTTATTTTAGTGTGATTTAAGTATTTTGTTAGTAAAATATTTATTTCGTACAATCATTTTGTATTTTTTAATTGAGTATTATTATCATTAAAAAATTGTTTGTATTATGTTTAAGATAAATTATAAGGTTGTGTTTTATAACAATTTTTATTACATTTATCATTGTTTTTGTTACATTGGTGGGTTTATATCTGTACCAATCAAATAATTATAGTAATTTAAAATTGAAAAGACATGTAAATGTAAAATATCCTGGGGAATTTTAGAGTAAATATTTTTCGAATAATCTTTATAAAACATTTAACCATTTTTTAAGTAATACATTTTAATTGTTTAGTACAATAGAAGATTTATTTGCCTCTATAGCAGTGTAGAGTAAAAGCAAGATAAGTAACAATAGTCTCAAATGAACATTTTTAGCCCTCGATGTGCATCAGATTAAGCTTGAACGTCTGTTTATTTTTTTATTATTATTATTTTTATACTTTCACAGTATTTATTATTAATTAGAATGCTTTTATATTTATATTCTAATTTGTAATTTAATTTGCAGTTTGTCTTATCTATTTTAATTAAGTGCTTTTGTCACAATTTATCTTATCGTTTTAATAATTTGAGCACTTCAACTTAAAAAGTTTATTCATTTCAGTTTTTGCTTAGTTAAAAATTTAATATTTGATTGACAGTAATTTTTAGAATAAATTTTTCATCCTTAAAAAAATAAAAAAAATCGACTTTTTCAAGTAATATGTCGAATTATTTTATTTAAATTTGTATTCATTTTAGTTTTTAAGGTTTTGATGTGATGTAATAGAATGTATTTCAACTTTAAAACAAGTTATTGTTTTAGCTTTTATTTCATGCAATATTTGTTTATTTATAGAAAAATATATATTCAGTTTTTGTTTGTTAATAAATTCTCTGACTGACACTAGTATTTGGAATGTATTTTATTTCAGTTTTAAAATAACCTTTAAACAGTTTTTCATGTAATATTTAGAATTTCAGCTCTAACACGAATGTTTAATATTAGTATATATATATATATATATATATTTTTTTTTTAAGTTAATGATACCATCTAAGGTCAAGACTAGTATGTTCACGTGACTGATCATAAATATTATTGCGTGTGTCAGACCTGGACCAGGAGCAGCTGAGTTCATCTCAAAAAGGCATCGAGGATCGTTTGGTGGAGGAATACAAGAACAGCTTCAGCTACAAAGAGACCAAAAGCGAGCTGGAGCGAATTGTTCAGGGACAGGACTATACCTCACGACCCAAATCCAGAACAATCACCTACAGCAATTCCTTCTTTCACCAGTTCCACTGGGTGCTCAAGAGAACCTTCAGGAACCTCATGCTGAACCCACAGACCTCATACGCTCAGGTAAATGCCAGTGTCTACATCAAGCATTTACAGATGTTTCTATCAGCCTTTGAGTTAAAATAATTAACTGAAGTCCCATTTTTAAGCGAATATTTAAATTTATTGCGTAACATATTATTAGAAATATTATTTTAGTTGGCTGTTATTCAGTATTTCAAGTAATAGTCTTTTGAAGTCTTTTGAAAGTATGTGTGAAAAACAAATATAGATATACGTTTAATTTTTGTAAAAAAGTGTCTTATGCTCATTAAAGATCCGTTTTATTTAATCAAAAAGACAAAAAAAGTATTATGAAATCTTCATAAATTGAAAATATGATTTTTACTGCAATATACTTAAAAAGAGAATTTATTTTTGTGATGCAAAGCTGAATTTTCATCAGCCTTTATTCCATTTGTCAGTGTCACAGGATCCTTTAGAAATCGTAATATACTGGTTTATTGCTTTTATTATCAATGTTGGAAACAGTTGTACTGCTTAATAATTGGTTGTAACTTGTGAAACTTTTTTCAGGATTCTTGGATGAATAAAAGTTAAAAACAACAGCATTTTGAATTGTTTTCTAACAATTTACGTATTTACCATCACTTTTTATCAATTTAACACATCCTTGATGAATAAAAGTATTCTTCCAAAGAGATAAATACAGTTACTGACACCAAACTTTGACCAATGTGGTTATTGTTACCAAATTTTTCTATTTTCAATAAATGCTGTTCTTTTTAATGTTTATATTTGTTTGTAATATATACATATATATATATATATTTTATATGTGTGTGTTATATCAAACATCATATTTTATATTTTTATTTTATATTTATTTATTCATAAAATAAACAGGTTTTGATTTAGGTTTATGTTAGTATTTCTATATGAAATCTGAGTGTTATTTCTCCAGATCGGGGTGATGATTTTCCTGGCTTTGGTTACTGGAGCCATATTTTTTGCAGTGAAGGAGAATTCGAGCGGCATTCAGAACAGGTATGAAAAACATGAATCCAGCCAGGCAGTATTACTGTGAAACAAAAACGCTTCATCTCAATCAGAAGTGATTCAGTGTTGAGATCTGATATACAGAAGTCTATGGTGTTTTCAAACATAAATACAAAAAAAAAAAAAAAGTAAAATATAGCTGCTAGCAGCAATTTCCGGGGTTCAAGCATTTAAGGCCTTTATGGCTTTTATGCTGTTAGGGTGTAGAGCAACATGAAATAAATGGCTGAAACCAGGACACATGATGCATGAGTTTACTTATAGGATGTTTAGGTTTTGGGTAAAGTTGATTATAACCATATTATTACATGACCATGTTATAACTGTCCAAATGCAAATGTTCAACTTTATTATAATTATTGAAATAGAGTCCAGAGAATTTACTGCAGTGGTTTTATTGATTTAGAATTAAAAACCTAGCAGTAGGTCACAAAAGTGTATTTTTTTAAAGAAAAGTTGGATTGACATTAGTGTTCCAAGAGGCAAAGCTGTTTAGAATGAGAGGATCTATTATATGACATAAAGATGTAGTGTTTGTGTAAAAATATGAGCGCTTTTTTTTAACCATAGAAATTGTGTTTTTGAAGCCTTTTTAGCGGTTATAGTGCCACCTATGGTCCAATCTCCATGAAACCTTCCATACTTGTGAAGAGTCATCTGACACGTTTTCCAAAAGTTTTCTAAAGTTTTGAGTTTTATAGGCTTTTGGGTATACTTGGTCACGCCCTTTTTCTAAATGACCAGAGTTATAGGCAACCAAAAGACCAAATTCTATTTTTAATCTAGAAAGTACAGAGAATTGCACTGCAGTGGTTTGCTCAAGATTGAAAACCTAGGACTAGTTGAAAAAAGTTTTTTTTTTTTTTTTTTTTTTTTTTTATTCTTTCAGACCTTTAGGGCCTTGAGTTGAACATGCCCACCCAGTTTCATTCCGATTGGCCTCCATTTACCTTGTCTAATAAGTGATCAAAGTTCATTTATCAATGGTGGCCATGTTTTTTGAGGTATGCCAATGTCCTCACAGTCTATTAAGGCACATTGGACAAAGATACTGCATATCAATTTTCAGGTGAATTGGATGAACGCTTGCGTATTATTTATTTATTTATTTATTTAACAAAAGATCAAACTCATACACATGTACCAGGTTTGATGGAGATATCTCATTCTGTTCAAAAGTTATAGCCATTTTAGTAAAAGTGGCCCGCCTCTTACGAACATTTCACGCTGCTTTGAGTTTGTCTAACTCTGTGCCACCGCATAACTATAGATGTGTTAAAAAATAATGAGAATATATAGACCAGAGGTTGTTAGACTGTTACATTGTCGTAAAAATGCCGTCATAATTCCTCATCACCCGTCATTTTAATTGTCATATTTTAATTATAACACATTTAATTGCATTTATTTTTGTTCACGCTTTAATTTTTAATATGTTGAATAGAACAGATGAGACTGCTTAACTTTTCATGTTTAACACCACACCCTGCAGTGACATCGATTTTAATATATTCCCATTTTAATGAGCAATATTGATCAGTAAATCCCAGTCGATCTTTTGGTCTATGCTGTTTTCAGACGATGACTAACAAGTACATAGTGTGCCTCCCATCCAATAAATCGCTATGAAACAAAGTCTCTAATTTCAAATTCAATTTCATTAGGAAATTCAAGCAATAAATACCGTTTTGGCGCTCTTTAATGTGGCTTGATGACCGTTGTAGCTTCTTAAAGCCCCGTTCACACTACACGCGACACAGCGACGCGATCCCATTCATTTCCATGGAGAGCTGGCGATTTCCGGCGACGAGAGCGTCAGCGACCGGATGTGGGCATGTCGAGCGACGCGACAAAGTTCAGAATCTCTAAACTTTATGCAAATGAAGAGCGACTTTCGGGAGCGACAGCCAATAGGAAAGAAGATGATAGTGCTCATGTGATCATTCTCCTTTCAGCTCCAGCAGAGGAGAAGTTAATTCCTGCCGTTAGCACATACAGGGACATACATTTTAAAAATGAGGCATGGAAAGGGGTGGCCAATATCGTGGGGATTCCAAGTAGGTTTTTAATGAACTAATAGGATGTAAAATTAGATATTACCTCTTAAAAAATCAAAACCAAAATGTGTTAAATGTTTGACAACAGACAAAATCATTAATGATTAGACAGCAAATAAACGTACCATATTAAAAATAATATTAACTGCATTAAAATGAATTGTAACATGCTTGTCTTTGTTTCTAAAGTTGCTTTGGATAAAAACATCTGTTAAATGATGTTACTAAGCAACCAGTAATAAGAACGCCCACTAGCGACATCATCGCCAGCCTCTGAAGTCGCTGCTAGTGTGAACGGGGCTTAAGTAGTACTGCGCCTGTGCCTAATCAAACGCATAGCAAAAGGCAGAAGATTAGTAACAGTTTCTGTTTAGTTCTGGAGCAAGTTCTCTGTTGCCACACTGGAGCGCACTCGCCACCAACTGGACAGGGGTGGGAATTACAGCTAATAATTACATTAGATCACCCTTTGTGTAATCTGTCAAAGTGACGGACAGCCTTCGGATTTTTCCATCATTGCAACAAAAATTCCGTCAATGACGGACAATTTTTGGTTAACGTGACCTTTGATGTATACGTATATATCCGAGTCCTGATCGGAAGGTAACATCCGAGTCTGAAACCACGTGATTGGGCCCGATTTCCAATCACGTGAACTGATTGGAACATCCCTAATATTCACTGTACAGGGAACATTTCTGGACTGGTTTGTAGAGCTGGGTATTGTGACCAATTCGGCGAGTCGATGCGATTGTTATTTTTATGGTTTCGATTTGATTCGATTCGATTAGCTATCAATATTTCATTTAAAATATTAGTTTTGCAGACATGGGGTCCATATTTTGATATAAATGCTGGTAACTGAAACTCTCCTACTTAAGTTTATTACTGAAATGCACATCTACATTAATAATAAAGGTGCACACAGTTGTTTATTTTAAACAACTTTTATTTTAAATGAACACTGTAACAAGAAGTCATAAATATGTGCATCCATTGAACACCATGTAAACAAACTGCAAAATGCACATTACTGTAAAGAAAGTAAAAGACAGTAACAGTTCTTAACTGCAGCCTAATCATTTTTGACCACCAGATTTTTCTGCAAAAAAAGCAGCTTATGGTGACACCTTCAGGATGAGAGGTGAATATTCATATCCTCTTATGTGAAGCACGTGCATTAAGAATCGTTTCGGGGATTTTTGAAGATCGATTAAAATCGGAGAATCAATATTTTTTACCCAGCCCTACTGGTTTGGTTCCAATCGGGTAAAAAAAAAAAAAGTAGGACTAGTTGGCAAAAGTATGTTTTGAATTTACTTCATAAAACTGGAATTCATAGAGTGAATCTGAACCCCTAATAATATGTGACCCTGGACCACAAAACCAGTCATAAGGTCAAATTTTAGAAAACTGAGATTTATACATCATATGAAAGCTCAATAAATAAGCTTTCTATTGATGCATAGTTTGTTAGGATAGAACAATATTTGGCCGAGATACATCTATTTGAAAATCTGGAATCTGAGGGTGCAAAAAAAAATCTAAATACTGAGAAAATCACCTTTAAAGTTGTCCAAATTAAGTTCTTAACAATGCATTTTACAAATCAAAAATTAAATTTTGATAGGTTTACAGTAGGAATTTTACAAAAAATCTTCATGGAACATGATCTTTACTTAATTTCCTAATGATTTTTGACATAAAAGAAAAATCTATAATTTTGACCCATACTATGTATTTTTGGCTATTGCTACAAACATACCCCAGCGACTTAAGACTGCTTTTGTGGTCCAGGGTCACATATAGTCTTGCAACTGTTGATAAAGTCCCATTAGTAGTTTGTGTGTTTCAGGATAGGCGCACTCTTCTTCATCACCACCAATCAGTGCTTCAGCTCTGCTTCTTCAGCTGAACTCTTCATCACAGAGAGGAAACTATTTGTGTGAGTAACCGCACACACACACAGTCATTTTCAGTATATTGTAATTTAACAATGTGATTGATTGATTGATGTTGTGGTGGTGGGCGTGTCCTCAGGCATGAGTACATCAGTGGCTACTACAGATTGTCGGTGTACTTCCTGTGTAAGATTCTGTCTGACATCCTGACTCTACGCACCATCCCGGCCATCATCTTCAGCTGTGTGGCGTACTGGATGATCGGTGAGAAGCACGCGGTCATCATTGCATTGTTCTTGTTTGTCTGATATGGAACATGTGGTCTGATGTTTGATGTTTGTGCAGGATTGAAGGCGACGGCCGAGGCATTTTTCATCTTCCTGTTCTCCATCATTCTGGTGTCATACACAGCCACGTCCATGGCTCTGGCCCTCTCTGCTGATCAGACGGTGGTGGCCATTGCTAACATCTTCATAACCATCAGCTTTGTCTTTATGATGGTAAATGAACACAATCCTACACACATTCAAACGCAAATAAACATCTGGCCAGACACAGATGAAGTAGTGTGGTAAGAGCACATTTGTTTGAATAAATGAATATTAACATTTCTCTGAATTACTGAGAGGGAGAGATGAATGTTGTGTGCATGTGGATTACTTGCATCTGTGCGACTTTCTGTACAACAGGGTTCGTACAAAGTGCTTGAAGTACTTGAATGTGACTTTTTGAAATGTAAATCCTGGAGAACACTTAAAAATATAAATTGTTCTGTAAAGGTCCTTGAAAAGTACTTGAATTTTTAAAAGGCAGTAAATGTGAAATTAGTGTAAAATTTTGTTAAAAGTAGTATTATAATATTGTTTTGTTGTAGTTTTGTTTCATTGTGTAAACTAGTGTCACAGCCATAGTGTCTGTGGGTGACATTGGTCATAATTTTCCAAGTGTATGATGAAGCTTTAATTTTTCAGGTCAATCATTAATTGCTAAAAAAAAAATTTGCTTTGAAAAAGGAAAGCGGTAACTTTGCCATAGTATCTGTTGAAATGTTAAAGTTGCTACAGTCATTGCCTGTGCAATGCTTTATTAGTATTGATATTGATTGATAAGTGAGATATCTGATTGTAGTCCCTGAAAACCAAAGATGTATTACTGAAGAGTCCTTAAGTCCTGGAATGAGATTTTGCAGTTTCTGTACGAACCCTGGTACAAACATCGAAGCTGTGATTTGAGTTAGTTCAGTCATTTTACTGCTTCGTTGCAAAGAAATATATAACATAGCAATTTATTAATGAATTAATGTCATGGGACAGCTCTAACAAGAAGTTCCCTTTCGTAGGTTCAGTCAATGCTGCATAGTGCTGATGCATTGGAATGGCCCTTGATTGTGCCATTTATCTAAAGCCCGTATTGAATCACGCCAATTCATTGGCTAATGGTACAGGTGCCACCTTGGCAATGCTGCATCACTCACTATTGTTCCTTCAAAAGTGGTACATGTGACCCATGCTTTGCTGGGAAATTTGAGCAAATAGCTTATTTGTACTCCAGTGACTGCATTCAGTGAAATTTTTGTTTAATTGACTGAAAGACATCAAATGTAGTAAATGTAGTAAATGCAGGGCAGGATTTGGCACCCTTGTCCTGAGATTTTGAGGCAGTGGGTGTGGCCAATGAAGGGTGACTGGCTCTTTGGCTGTTCTGTGGTGTATTTGTTGATGTTCAGGAGACTATTGATGATGCTGGAAGTACTTGTACTTTGAGTGTTGGTGTTTGGTTCATGTCATAGATCCAGTCAACTGTATGATAGGTTTAGTACAGGATAATTTTATTTTAGTTGCCACTGCTTTGAGGGCTTCTGCCACAGCTATTGCTGCTTGTTGGGATGTGGATGAAGACCACTTAGATAAGCATTGTTTGGTGTCTTTGTTTATGTGTGGGGTTAGGCATGTCTTGTTAGTGTTCCCTCCTGGGATTTGTCTGTTGTCCTGGAGGGCTTTGAGTGTTTGGCGATGACTTCTATGAAGTGTTTAGGTGATTGCAGGTTGTGTCTTTATTAGAGCATGCATGGAATTAGATGCGGGTCTTGTTAAGTTAATTTTATTGCCCTGGCCTGGTTGCATCCCCCAGATGTTTTCCAGATCATTTGCTCCCAGGTGGCTGAGGATGAAAGGCTTCATCTGCTCTGTGAAAAGTGTTAAAGTTGTATGTGCATGTGTGTTTTGATGCTGGCAGTAGAGGGCTTGGTGCTTTGAAACACAGGATTTGTAATTGGGTTAGGGATGCGGTCTTTTGTGCAGTTTGAGGTGCAAGGTGTCTCTTCACCTTTAGGCATGTGGGCGCACTTTACCAGTAGTGGTACTTCATCTCAAGCTCTTTTCAGTGGAGTTCCACCTGGAGGATATTTGTGTGGCAGTAGGGTGGTCATCCCCTGATATTCGTAAGCAGGTTTAACAACCTGGACTTAGATGGGCTTTTTTTTTGTGCTTGAACCAGCTGTTTGGTTTTAGTCTGGCCCATTTTGTTTGGGGCTAGATGTGGCAGTGCTCAGCTTAGTGTGTGTGGAATATTTTTCCCACTGAGTGACTGCTATGCATGATGTTGTTCTCTATTCTGGAAACATGGGTCAGACAAGTAAACCTGAGATGTTGCTGTGCCCTGTTGGATATGTATGTGTGTGGCATGGTATTATGTGATGTATGCTTATTTTGTAGTGACGGGATGGATTTATCTGGAAGTGTTGATGTTTAGAAATATTGATTGTAAGGTGCATTGCATTGAGTGTTTTAAAAAGTTGTAAGTGGGCAAACAGAATGCGTTAGTAATAGTGTAGGATATATTGTTATGTAGTAGTTAGAGGTTGTACCACACTGGCCGATACCAATTCATGAACTGATTGTTTTGAAAATGGACACTAAAATTAAAAGGTGACTGAAGCATTTGTAAAAGAATAAATGTACTAATAGTAATTGCATATATTGATCATTAAAGTTAGTTCATAGTTTGTTAAAATGTTGAAATTAACACACTAACAAGGAACAGTACTTGTATTGTACAGCTTTGATCAATCTTACTTATAGGAGTAGTTTACTTTCAGAACTAAAATGTAGAGATAATGTAGTCACCCCCTTGTCATTCTTTTTTTTTTTTT
The DNA here is from genome assembly GCF_049309525.1 of Garra rufa. Classification (NCBI taxonomy): domain Eukaryota; kingdom Metazoa; phylum Chordata; class Actinopteri; order Cypriniformes; family Cyprinidae; genus Garra; species Garra rufa. The sequence continues at coordinate 40,612,395 of NC_133378.1, forward strand.
TTTTGGAGGAAAACATTCCTGGATTTCTCCATATAATGGAGTTCTATGGTGGCCACGAGTTTGAACGTCCAAAATACAGTTTAAATGCAGCTTCAAATGGCTGTAAATGATCCCAGCTGAGGAAGAATGGTAGTGCAATGATCTGTTATTTTCTAAGAAGATTTACAAGCTAGACAAGGCGAGCATTTGAGGTTATGTTGAAGAAACATTAAAATGTGAATGCGGGATTGTTCAGTGGAATGGAAATTGAACAGTCTTATTGAACAGCTGGTTATTGGAAATTGGTAATCGGTTCTTGATAGCCAACCCTAATCAGAAGTGTAAACAAACAGCACATGTTGTCAGTGTTTCTGTGTCTAGAGGCTGTTGTCATACTGTTTAATGACAGTGGAGTTTCTCAGCTGCTTCAGCAAGGGACGCCTATCAGCTATCTGCATGGATTGTTGCTGATAACTGATAGTTCTGCCAATGAACTATTGGTGCTGATTAATTGGCAAAACCGTCGTAGTAGTAGTAGTAGTATGTGTAATTTGATGTAGCTCTGTGCCTTTTCAGCATTGTGCTTGTGTTGCGTATTCCATTAGAATGTCCTCACCTGGAATGTAAAGTTGTACAAAGGGATGAATGAACTGCTTGTGTTTGAACTTTCTTAGTGTATCTGCTTCAAACATTACAATGCACATGGTAATGTTTAGTACATGAAGTAAATACATTTCACCAGCTAATTACTGGTCAACAGCAATGGAACAGAGTAGAGTAAGTGTGAGGGGGGAAAAAAAAAAAGTCCAATATTTTTGTGTATGTACTGGGTACTGTATATTAATATGTAATCATAATAGTAAACAAATGTAATATATGAAATTGTCTAAATAATGGTATGTAAATAGTGTACTTATGTAACAATAAAGGACAGTTGCTTCATGTAGTAGTTACAAAGTGGCTTATTGAGTGAGATGTTTGAGTGGATCCAGTTTATTAACTGCATGTCATGTTTCCATGTGTTCAGATCTTCTCAGGGCTGCTGGTGAATCTGCCGAGTGTTGCTGACTGGTTGAACTGGATTAAGTATCTCAGTATTCCTCGTTACGGTCTTGCTGTGAGTGTTATTCATCTGAAGGCTATTTACAATAGAAAGAATTGATTGTTTACTGAGACTAAGCAGTTTATTTAGGCATCCATTTAGATAATATGTTTGAGGTAATTATGTTTGTATTGGATAATTGTTGTAATTTGTTTTTTCAGTTGATGTGGATTTAGATGTCAGTTGTAGTTGTAACAGTAATGTAATATGAAAGTAGGTGAAGTTGAGAAATGTTAATTTGTTAAAATGTAATGTAGGGTTTGTTTGTAGTGTATTATAACAGTAAAAGTAAATGTGCAATCTGTACCCCCAAAAAAAGCTAAAGCAAAAACAATGTTTATTGGTTGATGAATGTTCTTCTAGGCTTTGGAAATCAACGAGTTCACGGGGCTGAGGTTCTGTGACATAAAGAACATTAGTGGCACTCCAGGAGAAGTGTAAGTATGAAACCGCGTGTGATTAATTAATGAACAGGTGGGTAAAAATTAAATGTAAAGCATGGCAGTTAGTTGAAATGTTTGAAATGACAGATTGTTTTAAATAAAAGGCAATCAAACAATGTGAACTAATGTAGGAAATTAGAAAGAAGGAAAAGTGTTGTTGGACTTGTTGCTAAACCAAAGTATCATTTTCAGGTTAGTTTAAGGTGTAGTAGATGAGAAAATCCCAATGAAAGAGATTGCAGTGTAAAGAAAGTGTAACCAAAAGGATCATGAAAGCAGAGTCAGCCTGAAAATTACCCAAACGACTTGCAAGTAAGAGAGTAGTGATAATGAAGCACACCTGAGCAGCTCATCAAGACCTTAAAGGTCCACTGAAGTGACTTGAAACACGCAGCGTTATTCTATGTGGTGACGTACTTTTAACTGAAACAAAAACATATCGCCCAGCCCCGCCCACTAATTTCGAATAGCCAATAGCGTCCCATTAATATCTGCTCGGGCCAGAGCCGTTGAGCTCGGTAAAGCCGCATTTGTAAGCTTATGACCGCCACAGACTAATAAATTACCACACAGATTCAATATGAAACTTGCTAAAACGAAATAGTGATCATAATCATGCTGAGGCTGTGTAGTTTAATACATGCCGACCGCACATATGAGCGCTTATGATCTGCGCCGCGTCTCTGTGTAGGGGGCGGGACACTACGGACTCTAGAGAGCATTTGATTGGACAGAACGTTTGATGAGAAACTGAAGTGCACGGTGATATCATCCAAATCCTTGATTCATATTGGCGGAAGTGACGAGACTCTAAGTTTTGAATGCCCATATCTTGTAAACGCGAATTTTGTCGTTGTTTTGAAGCACACTAGACTATAGATAATCTTAAAGCTAATATATTCATACTAAAAGCCAAAAAACTTTAATTTTGATTTCAGGGGGACTTTAAGGATGAGCTGGAAAGTGTTTGAAAGCATGGTATTGAAATAGCTTTGCATGTGTTAGGCAAGTAAAGATTTCGAATCCAGGAAAAAAAAAAACACACAGATGCATAGTGGTTGGTGGGAGGCAAGCTTCAGTTTGGAGCATTTGTAGAAGTGCATCCTGAAGGGTAACAGAGTTAAGAAAGAAGCCTTGGTTATAGAACAAAGGGTAAGTAAAAAAAAACAAACTGACAAAGGCAGTGCGTTGCCGGTGGAGTCGCGCAGGTCTTTACACTCGTAGGTCTTCACACGAGGACTGCCGCTCCACTAACACTGACTGCTTAAATACTACTTTACACATCACAGCTGATACGCCTCAGCAATTAACTCACCCCAGCCAATGGGAGCCTTCCTCCAATTTAGATCACACCTGCTCCATTGCTTTCACCTGGAACACCAAATCACTCATTAGGGTCTACTTCATCTTCACATTTACACATCACCTGTAATCATTCACATCTCAAAGCATTCACTTGCCTATTCATATGTGACCCTGGACCACAAAACCAGTCTTAAGTCGCTGGGGTATATTTGTAGCAATAGCCAAAAATACATTGCATGGGTCAAAAATTTTTATTTTTATTTTATGCCAAAAATCATTAGGAAATTAAGTAAAGTTCATGTTCCATGAAGATTTTTTGTAAAATTCCTACTTTAAACATATCAAAATGTTATTTTTGATTTGTAATATGCATTGTTAAGAACCTAATTTGGACAACTTTAAAGGTGATTTTCTCAGTCTTTTTGATTTTTTTGCATCCTCTGATTTCAAATAGATGTCTCAGCCAAATAATGCTCTATCCTAACAAACCATACATCAATAGAAAGCTTATTTATTGAGCTTTTCATATGACTGGTTTTGTGGTCCAGGGTCACATATATTCTTTATTAAGAAAGTAATACAACAACTATTTGCAAATATGGACTGTGAGGATGCTAAATACTGATACAAACTTGTCCCAGTAATGTGTGTATATATATCAAACAGATCCTTTTTATAGTTCAACATTTACCAAATATGTTCATGGGACATCATCTTTGCTTCATGTAATAATGCCATAAATTCATTCTACGTATTGTTGCCTATTGCTACTAATAAACCCATGCTACTTATGACTGTTTTTGCTCCAGCCTCACATTTTCACTTTACATCAAAAAACAAGCATTACAACATGCAATGACGCTCAAGACCTTTGTATGATGTTCTCATCCTTTCTCATTGCAGCTGTTCATCAGGTGAAGATTTTCTGACTGAACAAGGCATTGATTACTCAACCTGGGGCTTGTGGCAGAATCATTTGGCTCTGGGAATCATGACCATCATCTTCCTCATCATCGCTTACCTCAAGCTGCGCTTCATCAAGAAATTCACCTAAACACAGTTATGCTCATTCTCACACTCCCACATCCACCAGATCATCACATCACAATCAATCACCAAATACTGAAGAAAAGCATATACATACATCTCGTACAGACACATTTAAGCATTAAGACACAAATCAACACCTCAAATATCCACTTTGCTCAGGTTAACCCTTTTACACAAAACATCTGCCTCAAATTATGCTTGGCTTTTCTTAACTTTATTTCACATTCTTCCTAGTTAAGTGACAGTATAATACATATGGACTTGCTCCACTTTTAGACCTTTTCAAATCATTTTCATCGCTCACGTGTATGGTTTTAGTAGATTTATCTGATATATTTTAATATTACTAAATACTTTTGTAATTTCATAAAAATGATTGTTTAAAAACTATTTGTGCCACATTTTTTTTGGATCACCAACCTAACATTTTCCAGAGTTTCTCATTACCCTGACATTATAATATATGCCACAAACAGCCAACCAAATGGTGCATGGAAAGCATCATATTCATTCACTTCCCGTGACAGAACAATTCACTTCTCTGCTAAAGATTAAGACACATCATTAGTACAAATAACACAAATTTCAATGCAGTTGCAATACAACTTGGACAAGGCAGCTCTCCACTGCACAAAAATCAGACTTTCCTCAAACTAAAGGCAATCTGACCTGGAGGACAATTAAAACCTGCTTCACGCAACAGGCCTTTAGTCTCATGTAGACATTATAAACAAAAAACAATTATAAATCGCAACAACTACTTGTAAAACTACCAGTCAAAACTTTGCTGGGGAAGTGTGTCCAACCTTTGGACTGGTAATTAATATATATCTGTATACACAGTAGTCAACATTTCAAGCAGATTAAAACCTTTCATCAAATTTGTCCCAAAACACAAACACCACTTTTTGTCTTAGGACAACTTTAATCAACTTTTTGGATCCACTGCAAATGTTGACTGTTATAGTTACAACTAGGGCTGGGAATCGATTCCAAAAAGAATCGATTCCGAGGCATTGGGAATTGAGAGTCGATTCCAACGTTTGGAATCGATCCTCTCAAGGGGAATCGACTCCTCATTCAGAGCCGTTTTCAGTTCAACAAAACTTACCTCTTAAACGGAAGGCTGCATTCCATGAAGGCTGCATATTTCGGCTGCAAGTCATCAAATGTCGATTGACGAAAATAAACGTAATAAAAACGACTCATTACTAAACTCGTCTGAGTTTAAGGATGCAGCCTTCAGTTTGAGAAGCACCCATTAATTTGCCTCTTGCTCGCTAATAGTTATTATAGTCTGATACATTTCCACAAAAAGATTTGTTCGGATAGATCATTTAAATGAACCAGTTCAAAAAACGATTCAGGTGTTATTTTACGGGAGAACTTGCTCATGATGTCTACAATTTTGAGCGCTGCACGAAAGAATAGATCATGACGTGTCTTGTTCTTATTTACATCTTAAATAAATGCTATTTTTAATTTTTCTATCAGCCAATGATAACTCTGAAAGAAAACGCAGAGAGCACGTATCAGTGGCCGTGAGCGCATCTGATTGACAGCTACGCCACGAGCTCTTATATCATCCTGCATTTATTGCGAAATTATAGCTCTTATATCAGTGTTGTTGTTAAAGTTCTGTTTATTTTGTTTCAGTGCATAGTTTGCTAATTTTGTCATTTTATACACGTCACGTCTTGTTTTATTCATGCAATAAATGCATGTCCACTGCTGAGCTGTGGGTTATGACTAATTTCCTGGGCAATGAATTACAATTTGAAATCAGTCAGAGCTACAGAAAAATAGTATATATATTTTTTTTTTTTTTTTTACAAATGAAGCTTCATATTATGAGAAGGTAACTTTATACGACCTTTACATCCTGCATTTATTGCGAAATTAGTTTCCTCCAATCTAAAAAACAAGAATCGAAACAAGGAATCGATTCTGGAATCGAATCCAATCGATTCCAGAACCAGGAATCGGAATCGAAATCGATTCCAAAATTTTCGGATTCGAACAGCCCTAGTTACAACTACCGTTTCAAACAAACCTTGAGAAATACCTGTGATCAGCTGCATACATTTACTTTCAAAACTTGCCCTTCAATTTACTTGATTCAGAAATTCACATACATGGTCTGATTGCAATCACTTGCTCTAATGTCATCATGTTGGTTAACCTGCTATTTAAGACCAATTCACAACACACAGACAAACAACTTGGCCATTGGATTTACAACTTTAAGACAAATAACTGGCATGTTCACACTGCCCCAGCAGACACCAGCAAATGCTGATTGTGAACATATTCAGTCAGATGACAAACTATGACCAACAGACACCAACATGGGTAACACACTGACCCAACAAAAAACAAATGTGTTTGTTAGCATTTGTCTGTGCTTTGTCAATTCACATCAATCTTATGCTTTCAGACAAAATCTGTGGGCTACTCCTACAAAAAAGGTGCTTTATTATTACCCAGGAAAATTATCCTAAAGCCATTTCAAATTCACACATTCATATTAATGCTTTATTAAACTATATATTTACTCATAAATACACTACAAAAATAACGCAAACACTGCAAAAAATGCTTTTCTTACTTACATTTTTCGTCTCGTTTCCAGACTAAATATCAATACATTCTTACATCAAGGATGTTCTACATGCATTTTTGCTTCAAACAAGCTAAATACTCTGCCAATGGGGTAAGAAAAATATTCTGCATTTCTGTTTGAAATAACAAAAAAATTGCCTTAGCCCATTGCCAGATTTTGCTTGATCAGCAAAAATGTTTTAATTAAAACACTTGATATTGACTTGCTTTTACTGAAAAAAAAAAAACTACTAATTTCTACTTGTCTACAAAGTCCTTCTTCGTTTCACAATTTTTAGATAAAACATCTAAGAAAGAAAAGCATTTTCTGCAGTGTAGCTGATGTACTTCCAGGTCTGTTGACCACATTACATTTCCATACGACTATCATTTCAAAATGCCGCTCTGCAATTACATTCATTATTCATCAACTTATTTACAGTTAAAGCTGCTTTTAATATTACATTACATTACATTACATTATATACAGGTGGGTCAAAAATTAATATAATAATCATATCTCCTTCAATTTGCCTTGGCTCCAGTACAGCAGCAAGCCTATTATTTCATTCAATTATCATTTACATTTCACAATTTAACAACGTAAAAAAGGCCACTGGGCATCTTTGTCAGGCTCCTACTAAAAGGCCATTGAACATTCAAAAAAGCCAACTAATAACTTTTCTTTACAGTTAAAGTGAAACATTAGGGTTCCCTAACATTTAAGGGTTTGGAAACTGACATCTTGACTTATACATACAATCTCATGCCTAACATTTCTTTTACATAAAATGTATACATACAACTGATTTCATCATTTTAGAAATAGCACATTTCAAGCTCTCTACTGCACAACTCCTCTCTTATTTACATAATATCTACACTTTGCTATATAATGATTGCAATTTTGAGCAGTGAGTCCATTCTTACAAAAGTGCCTCTAATAGGCCATTTACTTTTAACACATCAACAGATATGTCTGCGATTGCTCACACTGCTCAACACTTCAACACATTGTAAACAGGGACTTTTCACAGTCCACAACACTAATAATCTGTTCCACCAATATTCTACACTCTTAAAAATAAAGGAGCTTTGAACGGTTCACAGCAATGCCATAGAAGAACCATTTTTGCTTCCATAAAGTACCATTTAGTCACAGGTTCGTTAAAGAACCATCTCTTTCTAACCTTTTTATAATACAAAGAACCTTCTTTCTCCGCAAATAACCTTTTGTCAAACAGAAAAGTTCTTCAGATCATAAAGCTTCTTTATGGAACCATTTACACACACAAAAAAAAACCTTGTAACACTTTCTATGAAGCCCTATTTATAATACATTATAATGATATTTTAAAGACATAATGAATGCATACATGTCACATCTCATGAATAATCATAATTATAATACATTATAATACTGCAGTGTTTCAGGTTAAAGTTTTGGATTATGATTATTTATAACACAACTCTACCTTATGTATAATGGACTATACCATATTACATCTAGTTTTTACATTATATTACATTTTAGTTTGATGGGTTGCTCTTGCTTTATTTCACCCTCATAGAACCAGGACTGAAGGATATTATAATTATTAGACTTCGTTGCAACCATTCACATATGTATATGTTGTTTGGTGCTATGTACTTTAAGTTCTCCTTTGAACAACTATTTGTTTGGCCTAGTTCTGTTAGTCCACTAGTACAAGTTTATCTTTAAACATTTCAGCATATTTGCAGGTTAACTAACTAATCTTTCTAATATGTGTCAAATAAACACTACTTTACATGTTCTTTCCCATTTGGCTTTATCAGCCTATAATTTACAAAACACAAATGAACAAAACAGCTTTACACAGTTCAGCTTCTCTTTTCTATATTTATATACACTTAACCAAACATACAGACATTTTCACTTTCAGTGCAAACTTACATGTTGCTCACCACAATCACACAACACTCCATGCCAGCATCCACATTACTTTTTATCCTCATCATAGTCATGTGTCCTGCATCAAAAACACAACAACATCACATTACCTATAGAAATATTCATATTTGGACATAAAAGTTCGGCAAACACATTAAATTGATCAACTGTGACAAACATATTTATAAGCTTTATAACTATTTAAATTGTCTGTGTATATTTTTATTGAACTTTCAAAGATTCCGAGGACAAAATGACATGGGAGTTTTTCAACATACCCTAACTGTCATGAACTGGAATACACAGACTTCACGAGCGTTTCAGATTAAAAAGTATACAAATTGTAAATGTTTTTAGAAAATAACCGATTGTTTCGCTAGATTACACCCTTCTTCCTCAGCTGCGATCATTTAGAGCCCTTTGAAGCTGCATTTAAACTGCATTTTGGAAGTTGAAACTCAGGGGCACCATAGAAGTCCACTATATGGAGAGAAATCCTGACATGTTTTCCTCAAAAAACATCATTACTTTATGACTGAAGAGAGAAACCCATGAACATCTTGGATGACAAGGGGTGACTACATCATCTGTAAATGTTTGTTCTGAAAGTGAACTACTCCTTTAAGACCTCAAGGTATAATCTCAAGCTTTTCTCGTGATGTATCACAACTTTCATTTGGTTTTGTCTGTGTATGTTTCTTTACTCTTAAAGATTCAGTGCCCATTGACTGACAGAGTTCAACACTGAGTTAAAAATCTTAAGAAACAAAGTCGCCTACATCTTGGATGCCGTGGGGGTAAGCAGATAAACATCACATTTTCATTTCTATGTAAACTATCCCTTTAGGACAACAACAGGTATTGCTTTGCTTTTAGAACAACTATGATGAAAGGTTTTCATCCACTTTACATTTGGACTACTGTGTACAGGTTTAGAGAGCAACTGGCTAATTTCAGCTTGATTACGCCTGCATCTGAACACAATATTGAGTTACTTCCAAAAAGAAAGTAACCAATTATGTTACTTAGTTATTTTAATGGAAAGTAATGCGTTACGATACTTTTGCCTTTTTCAATCAAGGCAGGGATTGCTTGCATGTTTTAATACAAAAAATTATATTTTGGACAAATGTAAAAGCCTTTTCCATCTGTACAGCAGTGTTGTTTTCAATGACAGTGTTGTTGTTGACGAAATCATTTCGTTGACGCCACTTTTTTTCATGACGATGACGAGATAAAAATGGCTCGTTGATGACTAAAACATGACGAGACGTGTGTGAGTTTTCGTTGACGAGACGAGAATAGACGAAAATGTTAGTGGGTGGTCCGTCAGACGTTTAAAATGCATGACATTTCTGCTTATTGTGCATGCCATTTAAAACTTAAAAAGTATCTGCCGCTATGGCAAGCCGTTTTAGCATTAAATACTCTTTGCTAATACTAGTATGGCAAGCCGTTTTAGCATTCCATCCTTGTTTGTCTTTTATGTTCTAAAACATTCCTTCATTATTGTAATTATTGGTGAAAATAGTCGATCCGGAAGCTCACATTGTGTTGAACTATAGATCTGCTATTTTCACAACTTATAAGTGACACTACCCAACAGCAAAATACTTACTGACCTACATTAATTTGTACTACTTTTTTCCCTTTTTTTTTTTTTTTTTAACTAAAACTAGACTAAAACCTTTTTGACTTTTCGTCGACTAAAATTGGACTAAAACCATCACACATAGAAGTGACTAAAATTTGACTAAAACTAAGAAGCATTTTAGTCCAAAAGACTAAGACTAAATCTAAGATGGTTGTCAAAAACAACACTGCTGTACAGTAGACCGCAAGAGAAAAAATGTCAACTCTTCAGCAATAACAAAAATATCTTGAGTAATTTTTGCTCGTTAGTATGGATGAACTGGATCATCGAAGGTCAGCAGCAAAGACATCAGTTAATAAAATGGGATTAAATATATAAAGGATATTTGCATTATTTAACATTTAATTATTGCAGGTTTGCATTTAAATTTCACGTTTTTTTTTTTGTTTTTTTTTGTGAGTGAGATTAATTAATGCATGCTCACATTTATTCAAGAACTAAAGTAACTCACAATTTGTCTTAACACGTGGACATGAGAGCTTTTAATCAATAAATGGGGGAGAAAGAAACTGACGTTACTTACCAGTAACTTGGAAAAAGTAACTTGTGTAACTTGTAATGCATTACCCCCAACACTGCTTATAACCAAACAACTTCTAAGTAAACTTTCCAGACAAATGCATACATGACATGTGTGTTTGCTGACCTGTGTAAGCAGCAGCACATCAGACATCCACCACTGCTCTCATCCACACTAAAGCAGCCTGATTCTGGAGGATCTTTACACTGCATGATGAACGCCTGAACATCTGACATGGGCTCTCCGTCCAGCTGCTGATGCTGAGAGACACACACAAAAACCATCAAATCTTTCAATCCTCAGCCACACTTCACTAATCAGCTTGGCCATGTTCAGCCTTCCTCTCTCACCTTGATGGTGTCGTACGTGTCGGTGATGAGCGTGATGAACAGACTGAGCACCATGTAGATGAACAGAGACACAAAGGTGTAGAGATACAGGCGGCTGAACAGCCACACCACATAGCTCTTCTGCTGCATGTTCTTGAAGGTGGCGAACATGTCGTCGCCGTTGATGAGGGAAAACAGACTCTCGGAAACGACGTTCAGCGTTCGGAACTGATGGACGACACAAACACACCACAGGATGTCATGCATTTCATGAGGTGCATTTTCTTACGTTTTGCATCACAAAATGAAAACCAAAATAATATGAACTATTACAGTATCTATCAATATTTTGATTCTGTTTTTGATCCTTTAAGTTTTCAGTTTTAGTCTTCATTTATTTTTCTCTTTGTTTCTTTATACAATGCCACTCAAAACTTTGGGATCAGTAAGACTTGCAATGCTTTTTTTTTTTTAAAGCATCTTTTATGCTCATCAAGGCTGCATTTATGAGAGCAAAATTTTGCATTTTCCATTTTGCAAATTGTTATAACTATATAAAATAATGACTTTATTTAAATATCATTTATTCTTGAAGTGTCACATGATCAATTATCAGTGATGGAAACAGTTGTGCAGCCAAATATTTTTTGGGAACCTCTGATTCTTTAAAAAAAAAAAATTCCAAATATTATTATTTTCTAACAATGTAAATCTATGCAATCACGTTTTATTAATTTAACACATCCTTGGTGAATAAAAGTAGTCATTTCTAATTAGAAAAACAATTTCTGAAGGATCATGTGACACTGAAGACTGCAGTAATGATGCTGAAAATTTAGCTTTGTATCACAGGAATAAATAAAATATATATTTTTTACATATTCACATAAACAATTACTTTAAATTGAAATAATATTTTACAACATTACAACTTTTTCTGTATTTTTGATCAAACAAATGATGAGCATAAGAAATGCCTTTAAAACCATTATAAATCTTACTGATCCAAAACTTATTTTGATTTTAGTTTTGAGTAATATTACAATTTTATTCACTTTGTTAATCGTTTTTCTTTTTTTATTTCAATTAGTTGCAAAGGTAACAGTTTATGGAAGCCCATTTCTGCCACAGGATTTAATTTAACTAACACTAACTAAATACATACAGTGACCCTGGAGCACAAAACCGTAAGTCTTAAGTAGCACAGCTATATTTGTAGCAATAGCCAACAATACATTGTATGAGTCAAAATTAGCTATTTTTCTTGTATGTCAATTTATTTGATAAATTTCCTACCATAAATATATTAAAACTTCATTTTTGATTAGTAATATGCATTGCTAAAACTTCATTTGGACATTTTCTCAATATTTAAATTTTTTTGCACCCTCAGACTTCACATTTTCAAAAACTTGTATCTCTAGCTCAATATTGCCCTATCCTAACAAACCATGCATCAATGGAAAGCTTATTTATTCAGCTTTCTGATTATGTAGAAATCTCAATTAAATTAATACAAAATATTGACCCTTATGACTGGGATTTGTGGTCCAGGGTCACAGACTCTAGATAAGCAATGACAAACCTTGGTGTGGTAGGGTCCCAGTACGATCCATCCACAGAAACAGTATCCGAGGTAAATCATGGCCGCGCAGCAGGTGAAGCGGATGACGTTCGGTAATGCCGCTCGCAGAGTGATGATGAGAATCTGAGCACAACAAATAAAACAAACAGTTATATGTCAGAGTCAACAGGGGGCACAATCTCTCCAACAATCACTGAGATGCAATACTGATGAATGGACTGAACTAATTACTTCTATGTCAAAGAACTACAAATTAACACAAATTTACAATATTATGTAATAAATGAAAATTAATACTTATAAAATCTAGAAAATAATGACATTCCATTCAATACAGTTATTTACATATTCACCTGTACATGCTCATATGTGACCCTGGACCACAAAACCAGTCTTAAGTCGCTGGGGTATATTTGTAGCAATAGCCAAAAATACATTGCATGGGTCAAAATTATTGATTTTTCTTTTATGCCAAAAATCATTAGGAAATTGAGTAAAGATCATGTTACATGAAGATTTTTTGTAAAATTCCTACTGTAAATGTATCAAAATGTAATTTTTGATTGGTAATATGCATTGTTAAGAACCTAATTTGGACAACTTTAAAGGTGATTTTCTCAGTATTTTGATTTTTTTGCATCCTCAGATTCCAGATTTTCAAATAGATGTATCTCGGCCAAATATTGTGCTATCCTAACAAACCATACATCAATAGAAAGCTTATTTACTGAGCTTTTATATATACACATCTCAGTTTTGTCAAATTTAACCTTATGACTGGTTTTGTGGTCCAGGGTCACATATAGACTACACCAGCCAATATCAGCTACAATAAAATGACTAGACTAGTAATGTGTAGAATTACAGGCAGTTAAAGGATAAAGATGTTGCCATTTTAGTTTTGTTGAAAAATTACTCAATTAGCAGTTGCACAAATATACTAAGCCTTTTTAATACTCAAATTCAATTATACCAATTCTGATACGATGCAAACACACCATAACTTCTAAGAGATGTTCACATCTTTAATCTCACATTTTGTCTTCATACTACACAAAACTAAATAATTAAGATGAGACACTGCAGGTAAAAATGCTGTTTTTCATGCACCTGTCAAGTTTGATGGTTTGGGCTTTTTGGAATTCAGTGTTTTTTTTTCCAGACTAGTGGAAAGTAAAGTTTCCACTGTTAAGTGTTTCTTTTAAAGTACTTTATCTATTTCTGTCAATAGATTTCAATTACAATACATATTTTTAAAGGCTGTTTTCTCAAAATTAGTTTTTTCTCCTACACTGAGCCATAAATCTGTACTTCAGTAGCTCTTACACACCAAACTTTACAGTTTTATTTTATTCCTGTCTATATCCTGAAGGGATTTGTTCATACATAATTTGCTTGATTTTATACATCATTTTATTCCTCCAAAATGGTAAAAACAAATAAAAAAATACATCTGTTCTAAGTATTTTCTGACAATGAGATACCCAATATCCCCCCAGTAAAAACATTTCACTCTAATATGTCAAAAAATAAATAAAATAGAATTTGGATTTGATCCAGTGTTTTTTGTGATTTTTGTACCAGAAATATGCAAATTTCATTAACAAAAAAGCATCACTTGCATTTTTAAACCTAATATTTTAGAAAACTTGTAATACAAGAATGTTTGCAATTATCAATGTAAGCATTTAACTGGGTAAGTAAGGTAATAAGTATTAATAATTTTTTTTACCCCATTTACCTGCAGTGTCTCGCCTTAATATTTTGCATATGCGGTGTTTAGAAGTGTAACTCTGGACTACATTTGGTCAGATATGATTGGTAAGAGCGAGCAGGCCTTACGTTGTATTTTTTGAAGTATCCCATGTAGCGCAAGACGCCGATCCAGACGAGCATGGTGCCGGTGCCCAGCAGGATACTGCACAGATCATAACTCGCCACAGCCTGGAGACAGAGACAGAAAAAATGGCCATTACACAACAACTGACATGAACACCTTCAAAGAGTCATTTCATTGATTTCGAATCAGGACTGATGCCATCAGCAGGTAAAACTTCAGACTGCACTATTATTTTCAAACACTGAATCTATTACTATTGATCTGTTCATTTTAGCAATTACAAACAAACTGTAATAAACTGCACTTTATAAATATACTGTAAGACTTGACAAAACAACAAGGGCCAAGAATGCTGCACTGCTCTCTTCACAGTCAATGGTGCTCTGTGGATATTTGCAGGTAAATATCAAACCCAGAATTTGGAATACTCCAAGGCACTCGTAAAGTAAAAAGTCTTTAACTGCTTGGTGATAAAAGTATTTTTTATTAATGTTTTGGTTTTTTTACAAATAATCTTTCTTACTGCAGTCTTTTAAATGGAAGTTATCCATATAATGTTAATAAGTCTTACAGTAGGCAATCACAAGCAGCTGGTTAATCAGTGGGAGTAGCTAGAGCCTTCCTAATTCCCGAAAAAAAAAAAAAAGGCAAAAACACTAATAGTACAACAACAATAATGATAATATTTGTAATGATATACACACATATAAAATCTGCATGCATATAAAGATACAAATATAAAAGATAAGAGGAAATAGATTAAAGGATAACTGTTGCCAAAATGCAACCTGGGCTGTTTTTTTTTTACTGTAAACGAGACAAACTTATATCTAAAAGCATAATTACGACAAACGAGCCGTTTTTGAGATTGACCGTGATTTCGTTTTGTGGTCAGTGGCCGGTGAATGGGAGTACTAGGGGCATAACTTTGAGCGCATCAAAATCGATATTTTTACAACACTAAGAAGACTCGACACACCATGACACTTTGCTGGAAATATCACCTGGGTCTCTACACATGAACTCCAGCATTGAGAACATTGTTTATGTACACAGAGTTTACTAAAAAGAAAGGTTTTGAACAACTCACTTACACTGTTTGAGTTTCCGGCTCACGGCCGTCTTGCCAGTCAAGAAGTGTCCATCTCCGAATGCGAGGATGGATAGCTCCTAAAGCATATTTCCATATAAATGCACGGCTAATTCATTGTTTTGTCGCAAGTGAAAAACAATATTAACCTTCTAGTTGTAAAAAGAGCCTCATATAAGAAACATTAATATATAAGAATCTCGCATTCGGAGATGGACACTTCTTGACTGGCAAGACGCCGCGAGCGGAAACTCAAACAGTGAAAGTGAGTTGTTCAAAGCTTTCTTTTTAGCAAACAATGTTCTCAATGCTGGAGTTCATGTGTAGAGACTCAGGCGATACTTCGAGCAAAGTGTCATGGTGTGTCGAGCCTTCTTAGTGTTGTAAAAATATCGATTTTGATGCGCTCAAAGTTATGCCCCTAGTATTCCCATTCACCGGCCATTGACCACAAAACTAAATCATGGTCAATCTCAAAAACGGCTTGTTTGTCGTAATTATGCTTTTAGATATATGTTTGTCTCGTTTACAGTGAAAAAAAAAACAGCCCAGGTTGCATTTTGGCAATAGTTATCCTTTAAAACAGCACTTACAACGAGAAACTTTTTGAATTTATACACTTAAGGGGACTAAGCATCCTGGAGCTTTTTCTTTACTTTTTGGTAACCATATTTGGTATTTGTATCGTTATATGCATGCAGATTTTACACGTGTACATAGTTGTTGTACTATTAGTATTTTTGCAATTTTTTTGTTGTTTTTTTGTATTAGGAAGTCTCTAGCTACTCCCACTGATTAACCAGCTGCTTGTGATTGCATACGTAAGACTTACAAATATTACATGGATACAGTTGCATTTAAAAGATTGCAGTAAGAAAGATTTGTAAACAAAAAACTAAAAAAAATTCTTTCATCACCAAGGATGCTTTAGTAGTGTACAGTTGAGGTCAAACATTTACATACACCTTGCAGAATCTCCAAAATGTTCATTACTTTACCAAATTATATAAGAGGGATCACACAAAATGCATGTTATAAGTCAAATAAGATATTTTACATAATTTTTACATATAGTCCGAAAGACAAAATAATGGATGAATTTATACAATTGACCATCATTCTTAATGCTGTGTTGTTACCTGAATGATCCACAGCTGTGTTTTTTTGTTTAGTGATAGATGTTCATGAGTCTCTTGTTTGTCCTGAACAGTTAAACTGCCTGCTGTTCTTCAGAAAAATCTATTAGGACCCACAAATTAATTGGTTTTTCATCATTTGTCATGCATCTGAACCCTTTCCAGCAATGACTGCCTGATTTGAGATCCATCTTTCTCACACTGAGGACAACTGAGGGACTCATATGCAACTATTACAGAAGGTTCAAACACTCTCTGATGATCCAGAAAAAAAAAAAAAAAAAGAGAGAGATGCATTAACTTTTTAATTTTCAAGTTTAGGGTAAACTGAACTTCAACAATTGTTTTCTGGGAAATATGTAAGTATCTTCTGTAGCGTCTGAAGGGCAGTACTAAATAAGAAATAATGTATGATATTTAGTCAAAATAACACAAATTTACACGTCTTCAATCTGTTCAAAAGTTTACACCCCCCACTCTTAATGCATGGTTTTTCCTTCTGGATCATCAGTGAGTGTTTGAACCTTCTGTAATAGTTGCATATGAGTCCCTCAGTTGTCCTCAGTGTGAAAAGATGGATCTCAAAATCATACAGTCATTGTTGGAAAGGGTTCAAATAAACAAATGCTGAAAAACCTAAGAATTTCTGGTCAACTGTATAGAAAGAAAATGACTAACAGAGGGCGCTAGCTGGCATTTTATCTACAAGTTTACAAATATTTAACAAAAAAATCCACACAGTGTTTCATAATAACAAAAACACCTATAGTTCACTTATTAAAAAACTGTGATGTTCCACAATTTAGCATAGCAAAAATTTGATGATTTCACACTCACTTTCAGCTGGATGATGATCTTGAGCAAAGAGCCGGTGATGGTGAGAACGTCACTAACAATCATGAGGATGTACCAGCCGTTAATGAACTCCATACGGTCAGAGACGGACACGCGTTTGCCGTAACGAATGGAGAAGAATTCTGTATACTCCTGCAGAACGGATCGACATGTATTGCTGTCAGATTTGTGATTGATTGTATACAAAAAAAGCATCATTACAGTTTTCACACAAGTAATCAACCAAAAAAAAAAAAAAAAAAAGACGACATTTAAGATTTATGTATTTTTAACTGCATATCACATTTCCATCCATTTGGATTTAGTTTTAACATTATAATCCAATTTTCACAACGCATTTATTCAATGTGCTTAGAATCTGCACACATATGGTAATTAACATTTTATTTACTTAGTGAAAAAGTATGGTTAAAGTAAGGTTCAAATATGACTAGTTGTGGAGCAAGCAATATTCAGTTAATTATTCATTAAATTAAATTATTCAAACTAACTACCAGTGTTGTTTTTGACAACAATCTTAGATTTAGTCTTAGTCTTATGGACTAAAATGCTTCTTAGTTTTAGTCAAATTTTAGTCACTTCTATATGTGATAGTTTCAGTCCAATTTTAGTCGACGAAAAGTCAAAAAGGTTTTAGTCTAGTTTTAGTCAAAAAAAGGGAAAAAAGTAGTCTTTTAACAAATTAATGTAGGTCAGTAAGTATTTTGCTGTTGGGTAGTGTCACTTATAAGTTGTGAAAATAGCAGATCTATAGTTCAACACAATGTGAGCTTCCGGATCTACTATTTTCACCAATAATTACAATAATGAATGAATGGTTTTAGACATAAAAGAAAAAAAAGGATGGAATGCTAAAACGGCTTGCCATACTAGTATAGCAAAGAGTATTTAATGCTAAAACGGCTTGCCATAGCATCAGATACTTTTTAAGTTTTAATTAGCATGCACAATAAGCGGAAATGTCATGCATTTTAAACGTCTGACGGACCACCCACTAACATTTTCGTCTATTCTCGTCTCGTCAACGAAAACTCACACACGTCTCGTCATGTTTTAGTCATCAACGAGCCATTTTTATCTCGTCATCGTCTCGTTATAGTCATGAAAAAAAGTGGCGTCAACGAAATGATTTCGTCATCGTCATGGTTGACGAAAACAACACTGCTAACTACCTTTATTAATGATAAATATATATAGCTGGTTATTGCATGTTTAAAATACATCGTCTAATCTGACCCATTTCATTTATGTACGACTGAAAATATGCAGCACAATACGTTTGTTAAAACAGTGCAATCCAAAGGAGTTATAATTCAAACTACACAAATCTTTATTTTTTTTGGATTGTGCCCTTAAGTTTAGATTCAAAACTATTCACAGAAAACATCACATGATTTCAGACGACTAGGAATATAAACTTTCAGGATATTTTTATGGCATGTTTTGGAGCTTGACCGTATAAAACGCCTTCTGCTGTTTTGAAAACAGAAGCTCAAGACGTTTCAACAGGTCTTTTGTGTGAAACAGTGAGAAATACTGTTTTCTTTTTCCATCTAAATAAATAACTGCACATCACACAGAAACTCACAAATTGTAGTTGAACTCCAGTTTTGACGGAGCGCATGCAGAGCAGCAGCGACAGCACAAGAATCAGAATGACCGCCATGTCAAACAGAACCAGCATGTACATATTCCTCGGGGCTACAGACACAAAAAAAAAAAAACACATTGCAATCAGACTGCTAGGCATATATCCTTCACATCTTCAATGCATCTTTTTTTTTAAGAAAAGACACTACAAAGAAAACCTTTAATTTTCATGCACTGGTCAATTATGAGATAACTGTTGAACTTCTTTCAAAGAAGCATTCTAAATATACATTTTTGTCTAAATATATAGATGTATATGTAATTAAACATTCAAGTGTTTTTATTATACTTTATCAAACTGCATTTGAACATTTCAGTTACAATGCATACCTTTAAGTGTTTTTTTTTTTCCATTTCCACAGCACTTACTAACACCAAACTTAGCAGTTTTAATCCTCTCTATATTCTGAAGCTTTTTACTGAGGGGTTTGTTAATCATTTATCCTAATCTATCTATTCGCATCTGTAAATTTAATTTACGATACAGATATTTAATGGCCATTTTCTCAAAATGAATGTTTCTCAAATTTAACACTTATATCCACTAAACTTAGCAGCTTTATTCCTCCCTATATTCTGAAGGTTTTAACATATGTGACCCTGGACCACAAAACCAGTCTTAAGTCGCTGGGGTATATTTGTAGCAATAGCCAAAAATACATATCATGGTTCAAAATTTTGGATTTTTCTTTTATGCCAAAAATCATTAGGAAATTAAGTAAAGATCATGTTCCATGAAGATTTTTTGTAAAATTCCTACTGTAAACATATCAAAATGTTATTTTTGATTAGTAAAATGCATTGTTAAGAACTTAATTTGGACAACTTTAAAGGTGATTTTCTCAGTATTTTGATTTTTTTGCACCCTCAGATTCCAGATTTTCAAATAGATGTATCTCGGCCAAATATGGTCCTATCCTAACAAACCATACATCAATAGAAAGCTTATTTATTGAGCTTTCATATGATGTATACATCTCAGTTTTGTAAAATTTAACCTTATGACGGGTTTTGTGGTCCAGGGTCACATATATGATTCAACCGAGTTTATTATTGCACTTTGTCTTTGTGTCTGTACATTTTAATTACAATCAATATCTTTTAAAAAAAAATGTATCCACTTCAGTAGCACTTACAAACTCTACACTTAACAGTTTTATTCCTATATTTATTCAGAAGGTTTTTACTGAGGGGTTTGTTCATGTATCCTTCACCTGTTTTTATTTTTTACACTATTTACATCTGTAAATTGAATTTACGATACATATCTTTTCTCAAAGTATTTCTCAAACTCAGCATTATTTATATGCACTAAACTTTGCAGATTTATTCTTCAATATATTCTGAAGGTTTATACTGAAGGGTTTATTATTGCACTTTATTGATTTGTGTCTGTAGATTTCAATTACAATCCATATCTTTAGAAGTATTTTCTACACTTCCACAAACTCCAAACTTTAACTCTGTCAAGAAAATCAAACAACAATTTTAAACCTGGCTTTACCCAGTGGTCACATTTATCTTGTGGAAATTAATGCAAACTATTGTGTATTCAATTAGATCATACCTAATTCGCATATTTAAACCACATTTCAATAAACTTGTAATACAAAAAAATGTTTGCAATTCTTAGTTACCAATCAGCTAAAGAAATACAGTGATAATTAGCCTATTTTTTACACTTTTTTTCCACCCTGTTGACCTGCAGTGTCTTGTCTCAAGATAACAATGCTATTAGTCAGATTTGTGATCAATCAAATTAACATTTATCTAAATAACACTTAAAGTTCAGTTGGAGCTAATGCATTTTTGTCACATTAAAACAAGCTCTTTAACTCTTACCATCATGTTCATTTAGTCAAGTTCTGATTACTAAAGCTCAAGCATCTTGAGCACCAAAGCAAATTTCTGTATGTCTACTATACATCATCTTTTAATAAATGAATATGCTTTTTTGTCATTTAAAGTAGTATTAAGTATTGCACAACAGAAATTACTCTTAGAGGGATTTGCAAATAGTGGAGACTTAAGGAAAATACTCACATGCACCGGTAAATATCCAGTTTCTGCATTCATAGATGTGCACGTCATTGTCCAGGTCAACTGTGATTCTACCGCTGTGGGCCTTGTTGTCAAAGGTGATCTGCTCAGGAAAAATGAAACGAAATCTTTGACATTGACTATCTACAGTCCCAGACAAAAGCTTTGGGTCTGTAAGATTTAAGGTTTCTAAAAGAAGTCACTTCTGCTCAAGAATCAAACTAGAAAAAAACAAAAACATGTTTAGTCATTACAAAACACGTATTAATAATCGGAAAGGTTTCTTGAGCAAAAAAATAGCATATTACAATGATTTCTAAAGGATTGTGCAAATTATGTGATTTGATCATAGAAAACAATTACATTTTACTATATGTGACCCTGGACCACAAAACCAGTCATAAGGTTAAATTTTACAAAACTGAGTTGTATACATTATGTGAAAGCTCAATAAATAAGCTTTCTATTGATGTATGGTTTGTTGGGATAGGACAATATTTGGCCGAGATACATCTATTTGAAAATCTGGAATCTGAGGGTGCAAAAAAATCAAAAGACTGAGAAAATCACCTTTAAAGTTGTCCAAATTAAGTTCTTAACAATGCATATTACTAATCAAAAATTACATTTTGATATATTTATAGTAGGAATTTTACAAAAAATCTTCATGGAACATGATCTTTACTTAATTTCCTAATGATTTTTGGCATAAAAGAAAAATCAATAATTTTGACCCATACCATGTATTTTTGGCTATTGCTACAAATATACCCCAGCGACTTAAGACTGGTTTTGTGGTCCAGGGTCACATATATTCACGTAGTAACCAGTTTTAAATTGTAATAATATTTCACAATTTTCACAGTATTTTTGTGCAATCGAACAATCGCAGCCTTTATTCACAGAAGAGAAGTCATAACAGGATGATGATCATGTGTTGAGCCAGGGAAAAAACCTGCAAACTTTTCCAGCTGAGAATCCTTCCCTTTTTATCCCACCCACAAGTTTAAATATACAAGAGGAAATGGAGACGAATGTCATAGATGACCAATAATACACTGAAAGTTCATGTGACATACCATAATGTCGAACTCATAACAGTCTGGAAGCTCGTGATACTCAACCGTCTCCAGGTTAATGGCCTTCAGAGTGAAGGTTACAGTCACAGTCAACAACCTGATGAACAAAAACACATCAGCAAAGACATTTGTGCACTTTCTAGAGATCTCTACAATATAATGTGCAATATTTACATTGTTTAGTTATTATTAATATTAGATAGGACATACCTCTCAAAGTGCAGAGTCATGTTCAGCGGGTTTGCTTTGAAAGGCAAGAAGGGCTTTACTGGGTAAATCTGCAAACACTCTGAAAGAAACCAACAGAGGATCAGACATGCAGCTTCATGCACAGCGCCACTGCAAACAAAGGTTTCAGACAGTGCATGGACCCATCATGATACACAAACGTCACCTTTCTCCACCTCAGCGTCAATGTCAAAGGTCTCATTGGCCGGTGAGATGCTGCCGTTGCGGTAGAACTGCTGGCAGATGGTGAGCGGAGAGTAAACACCACCTTCCTTCTTATATTCATGGTTGCCCACCGTTATGCTTGGCAACATCAGAAACTGAGAGAAAAGAAGTTTTGAAACTTTTGAGCCCAGATTTCTTAGGTGTCTACACACGATTTATACTGACTACAAAATTTATGTACAATACAATAAATCCACATACCACATGACATGCTTTTAAAATACACCAGTGCAATTAATATTTATGAACATTTTTCCATTTTTTTGTGCACTTTTAAATCTAAATATTTCTATACATGTTTGCATCTTTGGTGCGGTTTAAATAATATTAATGAACATTTTAGCATCTTTTGTGCACTTGTTAAGTTTAAATATGCATTTACATCTTGTGCACTTTTTAAATATAACAATGTACATAATTGTTTTGCATCTGTGCACTTTTTATACATTTTTACACCTTGTGCATTTTAAATATAAAAACTATATTTTTATTTTTTGTGCAATTTTTAAATTAAATATTTACATATATTTTGCATCTTTTGAGCACTTTTTAAATATGAATATTTACATATTTTTTGCATTTTTTGTGCACTTTTTTAAATATAAATGAATATACATTTTTTGTGCATTTTTAAATGTGAATATTTGTATACATTTAGTATCTTTTATGCACTTTTAAATACAAATAGTTACATACATTTTTGCCCGACAGTTTTATATCTTTTGCACACTTTTTAAATATAAATGTATAATATAAATGTATATAATAATCTGTGTACTTAAAAAAAAAATGTACATATGTTTGCATCTTTGGTGCGGTTTAAATAATATTAATGAACATTTTAGCATCTTTTGTGCACTTGTTAAGTTTAAATATGCATTTACATCTTGTGCACTTTTTAAATATAACAATGTACATAATTGTTTTGCATCTGTGCACTTTTTATACATTTTTACACCTTGTGCATTTTAAATATAAAAACTGTATATTTTAATTATTTGTGCAATTTTTAAATATGAATACTTACATATATTTTGCATATTTTGAGCACTTTTTAAATATGAATATTTACATATTTTTTGCATTTTTTGTGCACTTTTTTAAATATAAATGAATATACATTTTTTGTGCATTTTTAAATATGAATATTTGTATACATTCAGTATCTTTTATGCACTTTTAAATACAAATAGTTACATACATTTTTGCCCGACAGTTTTATATCTTTTGCACACTTTTTAAATATAAATGTATAATATAAATGTATATAATAATCTGTTGACTTAAAAAAAAAAAATGTACATACATGTTTGCATCTTTTGTGCACTTTAAATAATTTGTATATACATTACCATCTTTTGTGCACTTAAAAATATAAATTTACATACATTTTTGCTTTGTGCACTTTTAAAAGAATATTTGTTTTTTTTATATATTTTATGTACTTTCTAAAAACAAATAATTTACATTTTTGCCTCATTTTTATATCTTGTGCACTTTTTTAATAGAAATGTGTATATACATTTTTGCATCTTTTGTGCACTTTAAAATATAAATATATACATTTTTGCAATTTAATATAAATTTGTATATATTTTGTGAAAATATAAAAAAAAATCATATTTTTATACATTTTTTGCATTTAGCCATTTCTTGTGCAGTTTAAATATAAATCTTTTTATAACTTTGACCTTTTCTGCACTTTAAATATATGAATAGACATTTAAATATATTTTGCGCATTTTTAAATATAAATATTTAAATAATTTTTTGCATTGTTGGTTCACTTTTAAATATGAATATTTGTATACATTTTGTATCTTTTATACACTTTTTAAAAAATTATATACATTTTTGCCTCAGTTTTTTGCACTTTTAAATATAAAAATTGAATATGGCAAATATATAAAACACTTAAATATACATATAAATACTTTTTCATTTTTCGTGCAGTTTCTGAGCAAAATGTGTTGCAAAGTAAATCCTTTGTGCATTTATAAACAAATATATATTTAAAATACATTTTTTAAAATGCATTTTTTTATGTAATCGATTTTTAAAATGTATCTTTTGTTCACTTTAAATATAAATATTTTAAACATTTTTAAATATAACTTTACCACATTTGTTAAAAAAAAATCTAATTTTGCAATTTTAAAAAATAATTGATTGTGCATGCAATTTAAAATACACTTTTGCAAATTTTACTTTAATTAATTATACTTTGCCCTTTTATCAGGTACAAAAAAGCCATGAGTTTCAGAAGAAACATCTCAGATCAGGCCTCACCTGCTCCACAGTGTATGCAATGTGCATGTAGACGTCATGCTGCGAGTAAACGGAGTAAGTATCAGTGCTGCTGTCCGTGAAGCTTTTCAGAAAAAGATGCTTAAACGCCAACAGATTCTCCTCCTTAAACTGAACCACCATCTGATTACTGAGACCAAACGACACCAGCTGCACACACAAGGAGAGAACATTCTGAATCTCACTATTTTATAGCTTTTATTCCTCTTAGACCAACATTTCTGACTGTAATTTCTCTTGCTGTAACTCTTCATACTTGTATGGTGACCACAGCAATTTTAACGATCTGCAGTATCAGTTTCCAGGGTTTTCTTCGGCGAGCTTTGTACTTGTCGCAGGGGTTCATGAAAAAATACTTGAGCTTCCTCCTGAACTTCTCCTCCTCCTGCTCCAGGTGAGCATGGGGTTCGGACCAGTGGCTGGCTCTGTTGCCGTTGGGATCGTTTATGCACAAATAGGCCTCACTGGAGTCTTCCATGTCTAAAAATAAATCAGCACAAGCATCTGCATTAAAACAATCTTCACACTTCTTAGTTTAGGAGACACATTCTCACCTGAAGAAGTTACAATAAAATGCGATATATTTAGTATCCAAGACTGGATTGAGGATGGACCAGGGTGACTAACTTGAACTACTAAAATAACTAAATAAGACAAATAAAAAAAAAATCTAAACCTTAAAAACTTTAACGCATCAATGACACTAAAACAACATTATTCTCAACCTAAAGTATATTCATCTACTTTTTTATTTCTGCAATATATTTAAAATTATTTGATTGCAGGTTTGTAGTGTTATGATAAGATTTTTTTTTATTTAATTTGCTTGTAAATGTCATTTTTTACATCTGGTTTTTAGAGGCCATAAAATGTAATTGGGTCAAAGATGAAAATGGTTTTTAAGCACAAATCAGTAAGTGTAACACTGCTTTAAATTGTTGTTTTTTCCAAATAAATATGAAAAAGTTGTTTAATTTAATTGCAGTTTTGCTTTTTTCCTGAGCAAAAAATAAATATATGTTTTCCCCTAATTTACAAAAGACACCCACTAAAATGTCATTGTCTTGTCAGGCATTTTTACAACAAAAATCAACTTATGACGCATTAAAAGACAAATTACTTTCACCCCAAATACTAATTAGTTAGTAAGAATTTTTTTACTCATTTAAAACACGATAAAATGTAATGTTACACTAAATGACAAAGTAGCATTATTTCAATCAATTATAGACATTTTATTCTCCAGAAACTTATTTGAAACCCTTAAAGCAGACACTTTACTTTTTTAATGTGCTTTCTATTGACATAAAATTTCCTTTGACATGGACATCTTAAGTGTAATTGTCCAGAATGAGAATTTATTTCAATGAATTGATTCCAACTAAGTACTTTGACAAATTCATAACACAATCTTCATTTTATATATGATTAGTAAAGAGTTCAGTGATACAAAGGGTTTTAAGGGTATATGTTAAATATAAGTTATATTTATGTTTCATCACATCTGACACATATTATGATATTTTGTGTATTTTTTTTTTTTGTGTGTGTATTATCTATAGTGATATAGTGAACCAAAACCGAAACCTTTGCAGGTGTTTTGAGTTGATTCGCTGCTTGGCACGTCATCACATTGTAATTTTTTGAGATAGTGAATTGGTGGGTTTTTGTTAAATGTGAGCCAAATCATCACAATTAAAAGAACCAAAGACTTACACTACTTCGGTCTGTGTGCATTGACTTTAATACACAAGTTTCGCAATTTGAGTTGAATTACTGAAATTAATTTATAAACTTTTCCATGACATTCTAATTTATTGAGATGCACCTGTATATGTATATGTATATGTATATGTATATATATATATATATATATATATATATATATATATATATATATATATATAT